>NC_060176.1:47453701-47456201 GCF_021184085.1 Oncorhynchus gorbuscha
GTGACTGGGAACAGTTCATATAGGCTACATCTGAAATAACACCCCTCGTCCTGATTGGCCCTGGTCAACAGAAGAACAGGAAACAGAGTGACTGGGAACAGTTAATATAGGCTACATCTGAAATAGCACCCCTCGTCCTGATTGGCCCTGGTCAACAGAAGAACAGGAAACAGAGTTACTGGGAACAGTTAATATAGGCTACATCTGAAATAGCACCCCTCGTCCTGATTGGCCCTGGTCAACAAGGTGCCATTTCAGGCGCAGACATGGTACGGCCGGTATCTACTCACCGCGGTATCTGACCGTCTTGCGTGGGACTGGGTTCCAGTTGAGACATAACGACTTCTCCCAACCAATCAGAAGAACCAACAGCAGGACCTTAGCCTCACCCATGGCTCCGATGGGACCTGCCCAGTCTCAGCAAGGCCGTTGATTCGCTGGTAGACGGATGAGCGACAGTGGAGATAGACAGTGTGGGCCCAGCCTCTGGCAGCCTGACAGAGAAGGATAAAGCAGAATCAGTTAAAGCGTCAGAAACGACTACCACGATACCTCGTTAGCGTAACAGCCGTGCAACATCCGCAAACAACTTATCAGAGCTCTGTCACGCCAATCCAACGACAAGCTATTCAATTGAAATGCAGCGCTATCAAAGTTAATGTGTGTCGGCAGCACATCAACCAGACTCTGGAAATGAATGTCGAAGCAAGGACAAGTCAACACACAATCTGGTTTATGATAATTCTCCTAAATGAATATGTCAAACGTCAGACTTGTTTTGTCTTTGACAGGTGAAGCTACCGGTAGCCTGTTCAACTAATGGAAGTAAATGATACAAACATCACCGCAGACACGGCTTAGAAATACACAAATAAATGCTACAGGAATAGACTATCAAAGACATTCTGCTTTCCCTCCTGTGGAATCATCCTTCCACACCTGCTGGCGTCTATCGGGAAGCCAAATCAACACTTTGATGCTGTTTACCTATTTGAGAAGAAAGCTGTTGACTTCTAAACATGCATTAAATGTCAAATTGTGTTTACTCTCGGAGATTAAATGAAAAATATCCGTCCGAGCTGTTGCATTTTTATTGCTCAATGTCATGTGAATTTGAAATGTCCGTTTCAACAGGCAGACTTTCTGTCCCGTTTGGCATTTAGGAGACGAGGGTGTCAATTGAGATGCGGAGCCTGTACTGCACGTTCTGAACCCAATCTGACTCCTATTGATTTCTCTTTTTGGAAAGTAAGAGCAGCCGCACTGACTGAAAAAGTCCAAGATCATCGAAATGTGCTCTAAATGAGTAGGCTTAAATGGAGGGCCGGGATAAGAATATCTGATGGCTCACAGCTCACAGCTCTGACTCCAGGTTTTATTGGATCAATGAGGAGGGCTTTGGCTATCGCCTTGAGTGGAGAGGGGGGGGAGAGTGAAGGAGAGATAGAGAGAGAGAAGGAGGGACATGGACAGAAAGGTGTGTTTAGAAACATGGAGGGCGTCTGAAACCAGTAGCGACAGTCTTCACGTTATCTTCCAAGCTGCTGAGAATCCTCCAGTCCTCAATAACGGCGTTCTATCTTCTTCTTCTCTTTCTGCCTACAGTTAAGAAATGGAGTGAGTCAGCGTCCTGGAGGTAGGATTAAGAGGACTAGCCTGTGTAAACAGACTGTAGCAGGGGAAGGTGAGGTGAAGAGAGGAGGCGGGGGGCCTTGTGTGTGTGTGTGTGTGTGTGTGTGTGTGTGTGTGTGTGTGTGTGTGTGTGTGTGTGTGTGTGTGTGTGTGTGTGTGTGTGTGTGTGTGTGTGTGTGTGTGTGTGTGTGTGTGTGTGTGTGTGTGTGTGTGTGGGTGGGGGTGGGGGGGTGGATTCAGCAGGTCTAACAGGCAGTTAGGCAGGCAGACAGCCAATCAAGTATCCCTCCCGGCTGTATTGAATCACCTTATAATGATTGGTGGAAGGGACTTGTTTTCACTGGGCCACTAATGACGTGCAACAAATTAGAAACGACGTGGCAGACTAATAATATCAGTCAGTGTTCCCCACAAACACAAGCTCATTAGCCTGACGTGGAGAGAGAAATAAAGCACGTGTTCCGATTATGCTGCTTCCTTTGTGTGTTTGGGTCCAGCTAGGTCCCCCAGGGGAGAAAACACACGGATGTTTCTTCCGATGAGGATGGATGTCGGGAAAGCAGGTTAGGATCAGGAAAGTGGGGGGCCGAGGATAGGAAGTGAGTTAAGCGGAATATCCGTTCTCGAGTGTTGTCCATCTCTCTGTTCAACCTCTGCCCTCCTCATGCCCTCCTGTTTCCTTCCCTCGCTTCCTGTCCATCGCTTCCTCTTTCCTCCCTTCTCATCGACTGATAACGAGCCCTTGTGACCTTTGAACCCATGACCTTTCCAGAGGTCACAGGTGTCCAGGCAGAGAGAGTTCACTGACAGTGTCGTACCACTACACTAGAGTGGTGGAGGCCATTAACACAAGCTGGACATACAGTAT